>NC_138119.1:10530000-10542500 GCF_964146895.1 Miniopterus schreibersii | reverse complement strand
CTGTGGGAAAGACACAGAAAAAGACAAATTCAGTCTCAAAAGTGTTGTGGGTGGAACAGGAGGAGGGGGCCGAGGGGGAGAGAAGCCCCTGGGGCCCCACAGGAGCAGCCAGGGTGGGTCAGTGCAGGGGCTGTGGGGTGGTGGGGACGTTTGCATTACCCTGCACTTCACTGAGGGACAGTCCTTGGCCCGGTTGTTGGCATGAATGAGAGACCTGGCGAGCAGGCTCTGCCCGGAGCCCCACTGATCAAGGAGCCGGTGGGGTGGGGGGTCTCTAGACCCAGATGCGCTCCCTCCACCCACTTCAAGGACCCGACCTGCCTAAGTTCTACCCAGAAACTCAAAATGGGCCCACCCCTTGTCCTCTCCATTCCTAACCCTCCTCTCCTACCTTCTATTGGCTTCCCGAATCTTCTATGCTCAGTGCCCTCTATTGCTCACCTACTCTCTGGGTCACCTAGTAACCTCTCCTTTAGTAACCAGTTCAGTACATGCTAATTGTCAGATTGAATCAGGTCTACAAGTGAGCTTTTTCATTCTAAAGGAAGCTGTTAAATTTTATCAGCAATAGAATTTCTATGACCTCAGAGAATCTAATAGGCTTCTAGAGGCAGGGCCTGAGCATATGGGCTTCAGTCTCCTGGATGAGGTGTGACAAGTGGGAGGGGACCCATCCTTTACTCTCCTGAGGGACTACCTAAGAACTACCCTTGATCTCCATACATCTTTATGCTTTGCCACACAGATCATCTCTTACATCCTGATAATAACCCAGGATATAAAGTCCTCCTAGGCCTTTTTCAGATGAGGATATTGAGGATGAGGGAATGGCAGTGACTTGTCCAAGGTCCCACAGCACAGTGTCCTCCTCCATCCCAAGGCCCAAGCAACCTTGAGAAGCCACCACAACTCACACAGGCCTTGAGGAAGTTGGGGAAATTCTCCTTCAGCATCTTCAGCAGGCCTGGCTTGTCAATCTTGTCATCGGGTTTGGTGTATTTGTGGAACAGGACGACCATGTCCATCAAGGACTTCTCAGCTGGAGTGGGGCTCATCTTGGTTTTCAAAGAAGCTGTCAGAGGGAAAGACAGTGACCTTTGTCATCCCTCCACCCAGGTGAGGGTCTCTAAGTCAGGACAATGGGGTGGGAACTGAGGAGGCAGTGAAGTGAGGCTCAGGTGGAGCAGAAGGAACTCTGTCACCCTAGGAGGTGGGATGAGATGGTCACAAGGAGGAGGGTGTGACCAAGGCTGGGACCTGGGCCCATGCAGGTCATGGTCCAGAGGAGATGGAGGGGAACACAGAAGCCCGCTGTGGACAGGACCGTAGGAGGCAGAAGCAGAGGGGGTAGGGGTCAACCACAGGGAAATGACTGAAGTCTTAGTTGGGACCTGAGCCAAACACAGCATTTGAATAGCTCCACTCTTCAAAGAGCATCAAAACCATTTACTCTAGTACTTCCCTGCTTTCTGGAACCCTAAGGCTAGACCACATTTAAGTAAAGAGGTCTGACTTCCCAGAGCTGGTACCTCCACCAACAGTCTGAACACCAAGCAGAGAAATAGGACAGTGCAGCCCTCACATCCCAGAGTTTCCAAGCTCCCAAGAAATGTGCATGGCCCACACATGTGGGCATCTAACAAATTACCATTGCCTCCTGATCTGGGAGAAAGATCTTAGCAGTTATCTTGCTAAGTGAAACCACCGAAGGCCTTCTGTCAACTTGGCCAAGGCCAGAGTTGAACCCTGTCCACAAAAGGTGACCAGACATTCCCTCTGGTGGGGAGGAGGTTTGAAACCTTTGGTTGACAGGTCCCTGATTCCTGTAGTAGCCGGTCTTTTCACCAGGTCAAGGTGAGTGGACATACCAGGCCTGATTTAAGAGAACCTTCAAGATTTTTCTAGGGAGACCCACTCTCCTCCAAGGTTAAAGTGCACAGTGGGTCCTCACCAACCCAGAGACTGATAGGCAGGAGAGTCCAGAGAGAAAAGAAGATAAGGAGAGCAAGGGTTGTGTCCTCAGCTCACACCAGGGATGTTTCTACAGTCTTGTCACAGAGGAACCAAGAGCAAAGGGAGCATTGGTTCAGTCATCTTGTTGTAGATGAAGACCTGGGGACCCCAGTGGGATGAAGCCACATAGTCCCATTACAGGCAGAGCCCCATTACATCTGGACCCAGGATCCCAATTCCTCTCCCATCGCTGCTTTCCCTACTCTGCAGACGGCAGAACACTCTGGGCCCTGAGCACCAGCCCCCAGCAATGAGTAAAGTAGAGACTTACCAGAGCTGACAGGGTGTCACTGAAGAGAAGAAAGAGGGTGCTGTGCATCTGGGCAAAGACTGGTCCTTTTATAACGCTCAGTCTGGCTCCTCCCAGGGACTGGGAGCCCTGGGGTCATGTTTTCTGTCTGCATCATGGAGCATTGCCCCACTCAGGTGGGCGGGACACACCTAGGAGTGTGTGCTCAGCACTTCCCGGTAAAATCCCAGGCAACTCCCAAGGGACAGCACCTAGAGTCTTCTTCTTTCCCTCACTGGACCTGGGGCCGGGGTGGGGAAGACAGTGGGATGTGTCACAACAGGACAGGAAATTTGGTAGACAACACTGGGTTTCTGAACATAAAGACAATGGGACTTTGAAAAGCAGCGTGGTCCTTGCTCACTCATGACCCAGGCCGTCCACAAGTTTGTTCTGATATCTAACAAAAACTCACCATACCTGCCGTATTGACATTCCTCCTAAACCTTCATAACCTTATGAGATGGTGCTGTTACCCGCATGTTGAGGACAGGGAACTGAGGGATTAAGAGGTAAGCAAAGTCCCCATGTGTACAAGGCTAACAGACAGAAAAGTCAAGATAGGATCCCAGAATATATATATGTGTGTGTGTGTATATATATATATATACACACACACACACACACACACACACACATATACATATGTACAAATGTATATATATTTACATTACATATACAAAAATATGTATATAAGTATATATATTTTATGTGTGTGTGTGTGTGTGTGTGTATGTATTTTTTAATTTCACCGGAGGATATTTTTTCCATTGCTTTTCAGAGAGAGTGGAAGGGAGAGAGAGAGAGAGAAACATCGACATGAAAGAAACACATAGATTGGTTGCCTCTTGCACGTACCCCAACAGAGGCCAGGAATGGAGCCACAACCAAGGTATCTTCCCTTGGCTGGAATTAACCTGGGACTCTTCAGTCTGCCGGCTGTTGCTCTAACAACTGAGCCAAATCAGCTAGGGCAAAAGTAATATATTTTTCCCATTTATTTTTATGCATGCTCACCAATGTAAAGAGTTATTTTGGCCTATGTCCTATCTATGATCTTTATTTGATACAGATCAATCATGCAGAAAAGTAAAACAAACAACGGTGTACAGGGGAATGAATTCTAACCCCTGTGACTGCCACCCAGGTCAATGAATAAAGCATTGCCACCACCCCCACCAGACACTGCCCCCTTTCTCTCTTCTCCATAACCAGCATCTGACTTTTATGAAAGTTCCTCTTTGTTTCATTTGTATTTGACCACCTAAGCACCATTCCTGAACACTGCACTTTTGCTGGCTTTCAAATTTTACTTGAGGGGGAACATATTCTATATATTCTTCTGTGCCTGCCTTCTTTTGCTGAGCATTACGTGCGTAGCTATCTCCATCATGTACTGTGCTTGTTCATGGTTGTATAGTATTCCTTTGTATGGACGTGGCATCACTTGCTATAATTCTGCTTCAGATACCACATGCGCTTTATTTTCCTGCCTTCCATTTGGGTGGTTTCCAGCTCAGGTGACCTGAAATTTTGACTTCTGACCTCATGTTCTCCTGGGGATCAGCCGCCCTGTCTGGTGAGGTATGTGGAAAGGGTCCAGGGCAGGCCCTGGTTGTGTAAGTTCTGAGTGTTTAAGGAATGAGAAGTGGATGAGCCCAGGGCACAGGGACCAACTTCAAAACAGCCCTGTTTGTTGGCAGGGACATTAGTGTTTGCAACTATTGTGACTAAAAGCCAGGTCACACCCCAGCATCTCCCTTGTCACTTGCCAGCTCCAAAAAGGCTATAGAATCTTCCAATCCCTGAGCCAAAAGTCCCCTGGCAACTTGGGCTACACATCCAGGTCCATCAGTTGGAACCATCTCTCAAGCATTTACTATTTCTCCTGAGCCACTCTTTCATTCATCCCAATGGACTCTAGACCCCAGCTCTCCTTGGCTGTTTTGAGCTGAGACCTGGACCATTTGTTCAATGTACAAAATTTAAGGAGAACCACTCTGCACCACTCATTGTGCTTTATGATGAACACATGGCTAAAATCCCTGGTCACCAGATCTGGAAACTATCCGAAAGGAAGACAAGAAAATGAAGTACATGTGATATCTGAAGAAGCATTATAGCAAGTGATGCCACGTCCATACAAAGGAATACTATACAACCATGAACAAGCACAGTACATGATGGAGATAGCTACGCACGTAATGCTCAGCAAAAGAAGGCAGGCACAGAAGAATATATAGAATATGTTCCCCCTCAAGTAAAATTTGAAAGCCAGCAAAAGTGCAGTGTTCAGGAATGTGTGCTTAGGTGGTCAAATACAAATGAAACAAAGAGGAACTTTCATAAAAGTCAGATGCTGGTTATGGAGAAGAGAGAAAGGGGGCAGTGTCTGGTGGGGGTGGTGGCAATGCTTTATTCATTGACCTGGGTGGCAGTCACAGGGGTTAGAATTCATTCCCCTGTACACCGTTGTTTGTTTTACTTTTCTGCATGATTGATCTTTATCAAATAAAGATCATAGATAGGACATGGGCCAAAATAACTCTTTACATTGGCGAGCATGCATAAAAATAAACAGAAATAATACATTTCTTTCTTTGGGGAGTTGAACGGTAGTGGAGGTGAAAGGAAGATAAGAAATAAACAAAATAAGAGAGAGACCTTGCAACAGAGTGATGATACCTAGACTCCTGAAGCTGAGGATTATAAAGCTCAGACTCTGAAACTAAGGCTGAGCTTCAACAAGGGAAAACTTAAATATAAAAATTAAAAACTAATTTTAAGAACTTTGCCATTGTTCAAAATTCAAAAGCTACACTAGGACTTAAGTGGGAATGAGGTTTCTGCTCCCCTGCCGGAAGGCGCCCCGTCCAGGTTTCCTGTGTATCCTTTCCAGCAGGATTTTATTGAGGGTGAGAACAAATTAAATGAGTGAATCAGAGAGGTCTGGTGCTGGTGCAAATATGGACGTAACTGGGGACAGAAAGGCCAGGCTGCAGCGTGCAGGCCCAATGCATTGGGAGGCCCTGACCTGGGCTTGGCGGCGGCCTGGGCCCAGGGTGCGCAGTGTCTGAGCAGCTCCCTCACCCCATGGGAGGAACTAAAGGGAGCAGGGAGCAGGAACAAGAACTCAGTGAGTCAGCAGGGCAGTTACCCAGAGGTGCCCAGACCTCATCCTGACCTCCAAGCTCCTGTTTCCCGCACATGAACTAGATTTTCCACAGCAGGTTGGGACACAGAGGACCCCAGGGCATGGCCACTCACTCCTAAGCAGACTGTTTTGCATCAGGGAAGCAGGAACATCATTGAAGAATTTATAGCAAGTCATCATTGTGGGTGGGGAGGCAACTTTGCCCAATCTCCTGCTGGCTCATTTCATGGCGGTCACCATCCCTGAATCTGAACAGTGGCTTCCTTGGTGGGCCCAGGCAGCCCCTAGAGCTGCAAAGTGAAGTTCAAGAGTGTGGGGCTAACGTCAGGACTCAGAGCTCTGACCTCGTGTCTTCCCTCACCTGCAGGTGACATGCTGAGCCACTACTCTCTCTGTGTCCCCTGGTCTGTTACTGTGGGTTATGACAACTCTTTCCCTCCTGGCCCTCCAGTGAGGACCCAACGTGAAGATAGGAGTGAGGTGACCCTGCTTCCCTCCCCTGGACTTTGAGGTCACAGGCCCTGCAGTGACCCCAGATGTTTAGCAGTGGGGTTAGGAGTGAGGTTTTGAGTCAGGCATTTCTGGGGTCCTATCTTGACCTTTCTGTCTGTTAGCCTCGAACACATGGGAACTTTGCTTACCTCTTAATCCCTCAGTTCCCTGTCCTCAACATGCGGGTAACAGCACCATCTCATAAGGTTATGAAGGTTTAGGAGGAATGTCAATACGGCAGGTATGGTGATGCCTGGCACAGTTAAGCACTTATTAACCACTGGAGAGTTTTTGTTAGCTATCAAAACAAACTTGTGGATGGCCTGGGTCATGAGTGAGCAAGGACCATGCTGCCTTTCAGAGTCCCATCATCTTTATGTTCAGAAACCTAGTTTTCTCTACCAAATTTTCTGTCCTGTTGTGACACACCCCACTGTCTTCCCCACCCCAGCCCCAGGTCCAGTGAGGGAAAGAAGAAGACTCTAGGTGTTGTCCCTTGAGAGTTGCCTGGAATTATATTGGGAAATGCTGAGCACACACTCCTAGGTGTGTCCTGCCCACCTGAGTGGGGCAATGGTCCATGAAGCAGCTAGAAAACATGACCCCAGAGTTCCCAGCTTCTGGGAGGAACCAGGCTGAGCCTTATAAAAAGGACCAGTCTTTGCCCAGATACATAGCACCCTCTTTCTTCTCTTCAGTGACATCTCCTCAGCTCAGGTAAGTCTGTACCTGACTCTTTGCCAGGGGGACTGCTCAGGGCTCAGTGTGTTCTGCCGTCTGCAGAGTGGGGAAAGCAGTGATGGGAGAGGATTTGGGATCCTGGGTCCAGATGTAATCAGGCTCTGCCTGTAATGGGGCTGTGTGGCTTCATCCCACTGGGGTCCCAAGATCCTCATCTACAACAAGATGACTGTACCGATGCTCCCATTGCTCTGTTGACTTCTCGGCGACAACTCTGTGGGAACATTCTTGGTGGGAACTGAGCACACCACACTCCCCATCCTTCTTGTCTTCTTTTCCCTCTGGACTCACCCGACTGTCTAGCTATGGGTTGTTGACCCACTGTGCATCCCAATCTCGAGGGGGAGTGGGTGGCCCTACCATCTTGAAGGTTCTTCTAAACACAGGCCTGGAATGCCCACTCACCTTGCCCTGGTGAGAAGACCTGCCACTACCTGGATCAGGGACCCATCAACCAAAGGTTTCAGACCTCCTTCCCAGCTTAGGGGATGACTAGTGACCTTCTGTGCACAGGTCTCAGGTCAGCCTTGGTTAAGTTGAAAGAAGGTCTTGGGTGGTTTCACTTAGCGACATAATAGCAAGGATCTTTCTCCCAGATCAGGAGGCAGTGGTATTTTGTGTTAATTGCCAATAGATGTGAGCCATGCACATTTCTTGGGAGCTTGGAAACTCTGGGATGTGAGGGCTGCACTGTCCTATTTCTCTGCTTGGTGTTCAGACTGTTGGTGGAGGTACCAGCTCTGGGAAGTCAGACCTCTTTACTTAAATGTGGTCTAGCCTTGGGGTTCCAGAAAGCAGGGAAGTACTGGAGTAGATGGTTTTGATGCTCTTTGAAGAGTGGAGCTGTTCAAATGCTGTGTTTGGCTCAGGTCCCAACTAAGACTTCAGTCATTTCCCTGTGGTTGACCCCTACCCCCTCTGCTTCTGCCTCCTACGGTCCTGTCCACAGCGGGCTTCTGTGTTCCCCTCCATCTCCTCTGGACCATGACCTGCATGGGCCCAGGTCCCAGCCTTGGTCACACCCTCCTCCTTGTGACCATCTCATCCCACCTCCTAGGGTGACAGAGTTCCTTCTGCTCCACCTGAGCCTCACTTCACTGCCTCCTCAGTTCCCACCCCATTGTCCTGACTTAGAGACCCTCACCTGGGTGGAGGGATGACAAAGGTCACTGTCTTTCCCTCTGACAGCTTCTTTGAAAACCAAGATGAGCCCCACTCCAGCTGAGAAGTCCTTGATGGACATGGTCGTCCTGTTCCACAAATACACCAAACCCGATGACAAGATTGACAAGCCAGGCCTGCTGAAGATGCTGAAGGAGAATTTCCCCAACTTCCTCAAGGCCTGTGTGAGTTGTGGTGGCTTCTCAAGGTTGCTTGGGCCTTGGGATGGAGGAGGACACTGTGCTGTGGGACCTTGGACAAGTCACTGCCATTCCCTCATCCTCAATATCCTCATCTGCAAAAAGGCCTAAGAAGACTTTATATCCTGGGTTATTATCAGGATGTAAGAGATGATCTGTGTGGCAAAGCGTAAAGATGTATGGAGATCAAGGGTAGTTCTTAGGTGGTCCCTCAGGAGAGTAAAGGATGGGTCCCCTCCCACTTGTCACACCTCATCCAGGAGACTGAAGCCCATATGCTCAGGCCCTGCCTCTAGAAGCCTATTAGATTCTCTAAGATCCAAGAGAAGGTGATACAAATTCCATTGCTGATAAAATTTAACAGCTTCCTTTAGAATGAAAAAGCTCACTTGTAGACCTGATTCAATCTGACAATTAGCATGTACTGAACTGGTTACTAAAGGAGAGGTTACTAGGTGACCCAGAGAGTAGGTGAGCAATAGAGGGCACTGAGCATAGAAGATTCGGGAAGCCAATAGAAGGTAGGAGAGGAGGGTTAGGAATGGAGAGGACAAGGGGTGGGCCCATTTTGAGTTTCTGGGTAGAACTTAGGCAGGTCGGGTCCTTGAAGTGGGTGGAGGGAGCGCATCTGGGTCTAGAGACCCCCCACCCCACCGGCTCCTTGATCAGTGGGGCTCCGGGCAGAGCCTGCTCGCCAGGTCTCTCATTCATGCCAACAACCGGGCCAAGGACTGTCCCTCAGTGAAGTGCAGGGTAATGCAAACGTCCCCACCACCCCACAGCCCCTGCACTGACCCACCCTGGCTGCTCCTGTGGGGCCCCAGGGGCTTCTCTCCCCCTCGGCCCCCTCCTCCTGTTCCACCCACAACACTTTTGAGACTGAATTTGTCTTTTTCTGTGTCTTTCCCACAGGAAGAGAAGCGCAAAAATTACTTGTCCTCTATCTTTGAGGACTCGGACAAGAATGCAGATAAGAAGATCCAGTTCTCCGAGTTTCTGTCCGTGATGGGCGGCATTGCCAACGACTACCACGAGCAGAGCCACGGAGCGCCACCCTGCTCCGGGGGAAGGCAGTGAGCCCATCCAGCCCGAGGCCACCCGAAACCCCAAGAAAAATAAAGTGTCTCCTTCACCAATATGGCCTATTTCCTGCTTTTCTTTGGCTTCTTGTGGTGTCAAAACTGCCCCTTCTTGAATATAATTGTGGATTCTCAATGACCCCGAGGGCGTGGGGGAGGTGGCACCACTGAAATAAGCATTCTTTGTAGGGCACTGGGGAGATGTGGGCACTTGTCCCTGTGAACGGGACACACAGCAGTGCCCAAAGGACTGGATCTCTTGTCCTGTGTCCTGGGCTCCTGGGCTGTGTCCTGTGCCTGTGTATCTGTGTGTGTTTAGCCTATGTGGGTGTCCCTGTGGAGGTGAGAGAGCCACCCTGTCTTCTGAGCTGACGCTCACAATGGTTTGCTAAATGCTGGGGGCTGGGTGTCTAGGGAAACCCATGTGGTGATGGGTGTTCCAGGTACGAGGAGCTCAAGCTAGTCCTGGAGACCAGGCAATCTCTGCAAAGTGGGGCCAGGTTCAAAAGTGTCATTTGAAATAGTAAACAGCTCCTACGGAGCCCACAGTCCTGATCTCCCAAAGTAACAGACGGTCAATGCAAGGCGTGTAGCTGCGCCTCCAAACCCATCGCTAGTGTGTGCAGGTCTAGGGACCAGCTCATGGCCTCTCAGCTATACCTGCTGCCCTCTCTTTATCTCTCCAACCTTTGTCTAATCTTACAATGCTTCTCTCCGTTGTCATGGTACATTAAAGGTCAGGATGAAGTGGGTAGAGAAATACTTACTCACCTTCTGGTCCGGTTTATGAATCACATCCGAAAAAGAGCCTTGTGTATGACCCTGAGGTGGGCTCATGTGCTCAATGTAATCATATCAACTGTAGGACGCACCACACTCTATTAGAATTTTTTTAATACCCGTGTCAACCCAGAGAGGTGATCTCCTTGAGGGCAGGGATCAGATGTCCTGAGACATTGTAGCTTGGGCCATGGCACGGTGCTGTAGCAGGTGCTAACCTGTTCTCTCCAGGGTGGTTTAGAGCCCTGAAGAGGACTGATGTAAAGGGAGGAGCCAGGCCACATCCACAGCCTTGTTCAGCTTTAGGGCGGAGAAGAAATTGCCATTGGACTCTGGTGAGACAAAAGAGCCTCAGGAAAAAGCCCCTGGTGAACGAGTGCTCAGGGCTGAGAGCGGCTCTGCCACCAGAGGTGGTCTGGCAGTGGTGCCTGTGGAAGAGACGAGTATGAACCGGGACCGGGGACGGTCCCTCTCCCCTCTTCGGTGCCCTGGGTAAACAGAGGAGATGCTCAGGAAGGAGGTCAGTGTGAGTGGAGCATGGTGGAGTTTCTGTCCCAGGTGCAGGAGGCAGAGTCAGTGTTCAGGAACTATTTGTTGTTTGTCAACATTCTGCAAAATGGAAGCCAGGGGGGCCTTAGGACCATGGTTTGCCCATGTGCTGGTCAGAGATGAAGTCAAATGAAATGTGGATTTGCCCTGATATAAAGCATCCCCGGGCCAATGCACGTCGGTCAATTCAACCAGAGTCCCACTGTCTTGAGTCTCAAGAATGTCACATCCTTAGAGCCAGATGGCTCCTCGGAGACAACCTATTCCCAACCTAGAACTTATAGTAACACAACCGAGTCCTGAAAAACGGACTTGCTCAGCACTCTGAAGGCGGTTAGTGACACAGTGGTGACTGCAGTGCAGGTGCCAGTTCCCAGTGAGCACTCGTGCTGGTTCCAGTCCATGGAAACTGCTGGGCTGACTTCCATTCCTTTCCTCATCTTTACATATCTCACGAATAACATCGCCTTGTTACATTTCATGAGTTCACTTACAACATTATCTCATGTGATCATCTTGAGTTTCCCCTGGGCAATGATTCTCATTCCTGTTCGACACTCAGAAAAACAGAGACACGATGAAACCAGTCTGTCCCCTGAGTCACACTGAGAGCCAAGGTGGAGCTGGCACTGTAGCTCACAGCTCCTGACCCTGGGACAGGTTGTTCAATTCTAACCGCATCTTCTTGCAATTTATTTTTTCATCCAACCAACCAGTGAGATCGGTCATGTGCCAGGATTAGGGCCATCATGTCAAGTCCTGTCCTGGTCCTCAGGCAGTTCCTTGCTCAGTTTGGGGAAGAACCCATAAATAGTTTCAGAACAATGTGAGAGTTGGAAAATAGTGATTAAAAACTGTTATGGGATCGAGTAAGAAGCAATACATACTATTTTGGAGATTATAGAACCTAACAGGCTTTCAATTAATTATTATATTCTACTAGAATTGAACAACTATAAAAGTAGTTTTAAGTAAGAATCCTTTTACGACTGGGCAGGATCCTGAAAAGGGCCCAGTTCATTCTGCTCAGGGAGCACTTGTGAATCTCTTAGAGGGAAGGATCCAGCCAGGGATTGTAACATTAGTATCTTCTGTTGCAATTAAAAGAAAAAAAAATCATACTACATAGTAGGATTGGAGGGATTATTGGTCCCATTTGATGATTTGTCTTAGAAACAGTTCATACAGGTGTTTACTGGGTGAGCCTTTTGCTCCCCTCCTAGACTGGGAGAGGCATACGGGGAGAGGGAGGCCGCCTTTTGATTTCTTCATCATGCTCTCAAACCTAGTGGAATAACAATGGCAGGCGGAACACATGTTTCAGGACACCGGTTATGTGCATTTCTGGGGACCTTACTTCACTTTTAACTGTAACAATCCCTGAGTCAAGAAGGTATAATCCCCATTTTACAGATGAGAAAGATGAGGCTCAAGGACAAAACTTGACCAAGGTCTTAGAGTCAGTAAATGATGAAACCCGACTGCGACTCAAGTCTGGGCCCAGCATAGTCTGTCTCACTGGTGGATGGTCAGTGTGCATGAAAAGTGCCCAGAACATGTTGCTAAGAGATGCTTTTACACCTAAAATTAGAAAATATTCTCAAGCAGGGGCATAAATTACTCCATTTTATAGGGAAAAAAAGCATTTCATCATTTTTAACAGCATAATCATCATTCATACCATCAAAGATTTAAATAAATGACATAGACACACTGACATCAGTGAGTGATAGGGCAACTTTCAAAGGCTTAATATCTGAGTAACTGGAGTCCCTGAAAAGACTGGGGGAGAAGAGACAGTTTTTGAAGAAGTAGTGACAGAAAATTTTCCGATCATGATAAAAATTATAAACCCACCAATCCAAGGAGCCAAATGAACGAGCACAAGAAACATAAAGAAAACCACATCTAATCACGTACTTAAATTGCTCAAATCTATTGAAAGAGCAGAAATCTCCAAAGCTGCCAGAGGAGAGAGACATGGTACGTGCAGAAAACAAAAATAAAGATTCTGTCAGGTTTCTCATCAGAAACAGTGCAAG